>NC_066315.1:93489489-93521989 GCF_022539315.1 Serinus canaria
AGAAACTATCTATCTCCATATTTTTTAATGAGCCTCCAATTAGCCAAGTGCCTGGATGCTCTATTCCAGTTGTTTTTTCTCACAAGGTATTACGCTAATCTGCGCATGTAAAGCAGAGTGGTGATCCCTCATCTTGTCAGTGCTCTGCCTGAGAACAACCGCAGACCTGAGACACGAGCTCCACAATATCACATGCATATTTAGAGCCATTCACTGCTCTCAGCAAATGACCTGTGAAGACTGGTACGCCAGAATTATGTACTTCCATTAGAATTTAGAAACACTACTAGATCTTGTGCTTTATTTTTACAAAGCGCAGACAGCAGGGAGAATAACATACACAAAAATTTAAACCGAGAGCAACCAAACACCACTTGAATTCACAGCAGTTACAAAAGCAGCAGCACCTGGATTTTCAAAAACTGGGACCCAAGGAGAAGGAGCAGGCAATGCATGCAAACAGAAAGCAGCACAAGTGAACTCTGCCAACTGCTGGAGGAGCACAGTCCAGCAGGGACAAGGCACATGGAGGCCAGAGGTCCCACCACGCCCTAGCCAGGTACACCCAGCACGAGGCTGACGCCTTGGAAGGTGTCAAAGCTGCTCCTATCCCTGGGGCTGTGCTCACATCCTGCCACAAAGTGCTCTGGTGCTCTGACATTAATGAAATGTAAGTGCATGCCTAAATGCCCTGCAAAACATAGCACGAGCAGAGGAATCTTATTTAAGGTTAAAAGCGTGGCTAAGTTCTTTAATGAACAGAGCTGTGCTTAGGGGTTTCCTGCGGGATTGAGACCTTAAAGTTAAATTCTGCCAGCATTTACACCCAACAATGAAAGTCAAATTCTGCCCTCTATTATAAGCAGACAACCCTTTTAGATTGTATTTGAAATCAATGGGATTGCCTGGGTGTAAAATGAGAACAGTCCCTTAGTGCCACAGAAAACCAAGCAACAAAGCAATTTTACAATGTTAAATTCAGCAAATAAATTCTGGTATTATTGTTTTCTCTATTGTTACATTATTATTCAGCTTTGCTTTGAAATTATATGGGTAGAAAACCAGAATATAATATTTTTTAAATGGTTGTATAGAGCTCCAAAATTTATTTAAGGCAGTAATTTCTAGGCACACATGGCAATCACATTTTATCTTCAAACCAATTCAAGGTGCATTAGTCTGTTATGGTAACATCTGGGAGCTTTCTCGAAAATTAGAAATTTTAAATAAAACTGTTTGTGTCAGTGGGGTCAGAGGCTTGAGGGTTTCTAACACTGGTTGAGTGAAGAGTATTGATTCCTTCTAGAGTCCTTGCTGAGACAAAATTTCCACTTATGTGAAGGCAGCTTCTGCCTGGACAAGGTTTCCAAGTGAAAATGTTGGCCACACAACCCAACTGCCGAACCCCACAACAACACTGTAACATACCACGGGTTACCTGAGCAAGTCCAGATGAGCAAACCCAACTCAAGAGTCACAAATTACTTGGTGGTAAAGGAGATCTAGCTTAGGGAGATCCTTGTCCCACTTTATGTATCTAGCATTGCCAAATAAGGCCTTAAGTGAAATGACAGGATTCCTTCTGCTTGTCATACTGTTTCACTTTCAGGGAATATATTAGTCACAACAAATGCTGGGGGTTTTGTTTGTTTAGTTGGTTGGGTTTTTTACAATAAGACAGACTTCCGTCTATTTCCAGGGTAAGAGAAAAGATACTCATTTGTTTGTGTAACTCTAGTTCAAGCAGGAGAGCCTTGGAGAGGCCTTTTATGCAGAGTGCTGCCTACAGGATTTCCCAACTTCACAAGGGTAAAGGAAAGATAAGGCAGTTGGTTTCAATACCAAACTTTATGAGGAAAAGGTGAGGATATGCCACTTGGACTAAATGTTTGTGGTTTCTCCTGCCGTTTCCTCACTTACTGGATATATATCATAGCCATTGTGGTTTACCCTCAATGTAACCCCTTCTGTGATGAAAGAAACATCAATCACTCGCTGTGGTGGGTTTTAGCAATGTAGGTTCATGACACCATAAAATTTGGGAAGTGTAGGGACACTGGGCTCTGATAAAATGCCAATGTCACTTGCTTAAATTAAGAAACACATTCAGATCTGGTTTATACTCAAATTAAGAAAGCCGTTTGTTAAAAAGGTTATTTTTCAAACCAAAATTATTCCCGGCACTACCACATCACATGATCAACCAGAAGATAGCTCCATTGCAGCAAACCCAGGAAACATACTTGTTTTGCTTCATACATTCAAAAGAATTCCTTCTATAAAACCAAAAAAACAAAAAAATAAAAATCCCTACCTATCAAAATAAGAGACAATGCAAGAGACAATTTGACTTACTTTATATTAAGAAGATGGATGATTTACAATGAAAAAATACTTAAAATAGACTGCGTTCAACCTTGAACATTACTCAAAATTATTAGGCTAATGACTAAAATCCAGA
Organism: Serinus canaria; assembly: GCF_022539315.1. Taxonomy (NCBI): domain Eukaryota; kingdom Metazoa; phylum Chordata; class Aves; order Passeriformes; family Fringillidae; genus Serinus; species Serinus canaria. Next base: position 93,491,951 of record NC_066315.1, read on the forward strand.
GCTAGAAAAAAGTCAATATTTTAGTATTTTTTTCTATCAAGAAATAAAGGTACCTTCTTGGTACATGCTATGACAATTTAAGGTGAGTAGAAGAAAAAAGCCAAAAGGCAACTGCCCAGAACCCTAATCTTCAACAATTCTTTGAAATACGACCTCCTACGTCATTTAATTTTTGAAAACCCTAAGGTCATGTAACACACTTTCTCTGTCATTTGTAAGTACATTAACTCAGTGGCCATATGACAGTGAAATTATGATAATGGGCTGCTAAAATGGGTCATGCAGACACTGCGTTTCATGTTAGCTTCAAACAACAGTGAGAATATAGTCCAAATCAAATATGACAGTACAAAAGCACATGGTTTACTTTTCTCAGCACTTTGCCAGTAACTGGGAAGAAGGATACAACCACTAAATATAGATGCATTAGTTGAGTTTCCCACCTATGAACTGTCCTTCTCTCTCCACCCATGATGCACTAAAAGTAAACTGCCATGACAAAAAAAGCAAACTTTTTAATAAAAGACTGTCTTTTTCCTTGCAAGGTTTTCCTTGAATAATACAAAGATTATCCCTTGACAAAGCAAATATTCTTACAGTATAAACAGTATCTTAAACAGAGACAGAGAAGAACACAAATCTTCATACAAAATAAATCAGTTTTTGTGGTTTTAAAAATATACAATCATTAGTGTTAATTCTTCTGTCTGTACACCAGACTTAAATGATGCTATTTCCTAAAGCCTATGCTCATCAACACAGACCTTTGAGGACCCCAATATGAAAACATGTCTAATTTTATATATATCTACAGAAGCCAACAAAACACATCATCATCATTATTATTATTATTAGTAGTAGTAGTAGTAGTAGTAGTAATAATAATAATAATAATAATAATAATAATAATAATAATAATAATAATAATAATAATAATAATAATAATAATAATAATAATAATAATAATAATAATAATGGTAATAATAACAACAACAACAACAACAAAACAAAATTTTCTTGAGGTCCATGCTTCAGGGACAGTTCATTTATGTTCCTGCTTGTAAAAAGCTACAGGAACAGGAATCTTTTTGCAAAATTCAAACAAGCACAGCATATCAGGGTTTACTTGTCCTTTCCTCTTTCATGCAGAGCATTGCATTTGGGAGGAAAAGAACTGCAGTGTTGAGACTCTTAAAGACGACCTTCTGCAAATGCAGGCCATCCGCACAGGATCAAAATTTTTGCACTGGTTAAAATCATACAACTGCATTTAACCCATTGATTTTTTACTATATTAATGCTTATTAACTACCTGCAATAAAGGCACAATTTTCTACAAAAAGCCCTTTTTTCTTTCTTTGTCTTTTCTGCACAATTTGAAAACTGTCAGTCTAATAGTTCCTAAGAGAACTAAGCAGTAAGGTTGACGAACACAAAAGCACAGAAACACCATTGCATGCAAAAGTTAGCTGAATAGCACAGATAATTGCTTAGATAATTATTTTGTTAGAAGCCCTGCTGAAAGCTCCTATATTTTATCATACGTGTGAAGTGTACATGACCCACCTCCAACATGTGAGCCCTGTGCTCGATGAAAACTGAAGTAGTGACTTTTTGCCTTTCCTTTTAGTTCAATAGGATAAATAACATGTGCAGTTAGCTAAAAGGAGAATGGGCAACCTAGATTGCCAGGCTCATATTTATTTTTAAGCAAATAGTGTCTGTCAGACAGGGGGAGAAATCAAGTTACATAATTTATGTAAGGGGTGTCCATTATGTACATAGTAATGTAGCAGTCTGCGAGAAGACAAGCAAGTAGCAGCGAGAGAAGTTGCTCTTGAGGAAGATCACATTGCCCAGCTCCAGCCCATGAGCTTCCTGAGCCTTATGCAGCCTGACTGACAATGAGATTTAATGTAGCCTAACTATAGTAGCCTTGAGCAGAGATGCAATTATAACAGGAAGGCATAGAGAGTTTTAGTGTATTAGACTGTATCAGACGGTTGTGAGCATCAGTGGCGTAATCAGCAAATGCTTGCTCTTCCAGGCTCTTCCCCCCACCACCTGAAAATTCAGAACATAAGAACCTTCCACTTTAAAAAACTTGAGTAAAGGTCATTTTGTTTTCCTCAGTACCATAAAAAATGGCATAGCTAGATTTGACATGCATATGCAAATCAGCACACAGGGAAAAAAAAAACACCTGACCACCTGATTTTCCTTCACACTAGGTTATTGTATCTGAATAAATTGTTAGCTATAAACACCTTGACTAAGAAAAAAACTCACAACAGCTCTTTGGTTTAATTGGCAGGATAGTCAGCAGATGTAGCAGTGCTGGACAAGGTTATTGTCTCATGGCAGATCATAACAAAATGTACAATTCTTCCTGGTCAGAAAAACAATTATTCAACTTAAGTTGTATTTTAACATACTTCTTTACAAGACAGGGAGGTATCTTACAACACCTGAGAATATTACATCAATTACAGATAACAGGTTAATAATCAGTATAAATAATACTAAACAAATGGAAATACTTCTATAGGTGAAAAAAAATCACCACGGCTTTTCAATTTGTAGAAGCTTACAATGTCATGAAATGCAGTATGTCACTTAGTGCTTTGACACTCAATCTTTCTTGGCCTTAATTAGCACTTATGTTTCAAAGAGCTTTGAGTATATGAACCTAATGACTAAATAACTGCACCCACCCTCCCAAAAAAACCAAAGCATTTTATTTCACGAAGATGATAACCAACCCAAATGTTAACTAAATGTGTGTTTATGTAGAGTTTAGAAGGAGAACTTTTGGCAAGAGTAAATAGAGACTGTTATTTTGACCATACTTTTCATAAAACACATGTTCACACAGAACCACAAAAGGCGTACATACAGACTAAATATATGCACCAAAAAAAAAAAAAAATCCAACTAAAGCAATCCCACCTATATACCACAAAAGGAGGTGCCAAATCATGTATTAACTTCTACAACCCATTCTAAACTTCTTTTATTCACCCTCATGATGGGTCTAGATAGACACTACGTGCACGAAAGTAGCACAGAAATATACCCTTATCTTGCACTAACATCTTTAATTTGCCACTTTCATGGCAGACATTTCCAGATAGTCTAGAGGTACAGAAATTTTATGTTGCCAGCACAAAAGCAACTGAAATACCTGACCACTTAAGCCCTCATATTTTAAAATTCATGACAGATGCAAAGTAAATTTTACTAAAGACTATTATATAATCAATAATTTGTTCAAAACGTTTTTCTCATGGAAAGTTATGATGTTATTTCAAGCAACTGCTTATTACCGCGTTATAAAGCATATTCCTCTGCAATATTCTGTTCAGGATCATGAAACCTTGGCAGCCTTATACATTTCCTCTTGATATACAGCAAGAAGTAACAGAGTTTGGGACAGTAATAAAAAGGATTCATCACTTTAAAATAGTTTAACATCCATTGTGTGCATTAAGTGTTGGGAAAATGTTTGCAGGAGCTACTGCAAAAGAGCCGCAAATCTAATTCTTTTCCCCTGTCTGATTGATACAATCAGGAATTCATTTAAATGGTCCTTTAGTGAGCTGTCATCAAACTGCAGCCCATTTACAGAAGGTTAGCTAATTAATGAACTCTTGATTGAAGATTAATTTGGCAACGCTTTTTAATTTTCACCTTAAAACTATGACAAACAATGATGTATTTTAATTAGAGCTTCAACTATAGCTGGGTGCTTTATATACATCTCTGATATTGTAAACAGATCACATCTATTCATTGGTAAACAGATAATAATGTTTAATTATCTGGAAATTAACAAAAGACTAACAACATATCCTAATTTTACACATGCAGAAAAAACATATGTCCATAAAATGGAATGTCATATCGAATAATGTAGATTCTACCAATGTACTTCCAAAATTCCTCTGTAACACATTGCTTTAATAAAAACTACTTGGTGCTGATTAAAAAGAAAGATATGAGCGGGTGTATTCTGTACTCATACCTACAGATGCAGTAATCCAACTATCCAGTAAAAACCTGCTTCTTCTACATAACAATTATTCTGTCTTCATGTAAACTGTGGTATTTCTGCACAATGATCGGTGATTTATTTGTGAAATTGCTAGAATGGGGAAGCCACACAGAGGTCTCAAAGCTCTCGACCAAGGTAAATAAAATGTCATAATATATTTAGCAAATAATAACAGGAAAAAATAGAGAAAAACATCATCAGAAGATGCCAGGAAACAAAGAGGAATGCAGAGGAATAAAATTCCTAGTATTTTTTCTCCCAAATAAAGTCACTGTTCATAGTGCTGCAGCTTAAATAATGGCAGCAAATTCAACTGTATTTTCAGAAAAAAGTTCAATCACATTATTTTTCAATTTATCACTCTAATTTTCAGTCCTGTCTTCTATTTGCAACTTTTTATTTTCTTTTTCAAAAGACATGGCCTTTCATAGCTTTTATTTGATGTGCCATTACCCTCAACTCAGTTATTCTAACCACAAAAAGGCGGCAATGAAACACCATTGTCAAGTGAAAGCAGCAGCAAGTTCCTGCATATTGTCTGTGGTTTTGCTTGTGTGTTTGCTTTAAGGACAGGAAAACGGAATAGCATTTAAAATGCTCAAAATAACCATGCTCACAAATAATACAATCAATAGCTTGTGGCTTTTTCAGAAATCATTTTCAACTAACTTGTCTTCTAACGCTGGAGATGTAGAATGTTTTCATCTGTTTGAGATCTGGCCTTTAATTGCTTCAGATTAACATTAAAGCCCTGTAATGTTTACAAAAAATGCCTTCACTATAATTTCATGCATTTGATTTAATTTTAAACATTGTTATATATTAATGACAAAATATTTGTCAATAGCAGCAAAGAGAAACCTGGAAATTAATTGCATATTAGAAGGTCTCACTTCCCCATTGATTATACAGGCAGAGCTCAGTTAGAGAGGTAAAAGGCTCTGAATCAGAGCTGTCATCTTTGCCTGAACATGAGAAAGTCATAGACATGTGTATACTTATCCAAGGAACTATCTTTTTTTTGGATAAATGAATATAAGAGCCTTTTTGTAGATGATGTTGGAGCCAGCCATGAACTGCTGAAAGAACTCGGAGATTTCTTTAATTCTGTCTTTGTTTCTCATTGACTTTATGGCAGGTTATGCTTCTCGGAGGTTTATGAACACTTTAACCTAATAGCAGGGAGAACATGAATTCTCAAATATTTTTGTGGGCTAGTGTCTTAGTAAGAAGACAAATCACAATCCTGAAGAGACATCCAAACTGACAAAGAGCACTCCTCACTAAATTCTCGTTTTCTGTGTTCCAGGTAAGTGTTACTGTTGCTATGGCCAGACATCATTATCCTCTCTGTATGACCTCTGATACTTCAGTTTAGTCACACATTTGCTCATACAGAAATTACCTGTGGAATGCACATCAATAGCTAATCAAACCTTAGTACCACAAAAACACACTGTGATTTGTTTTCTTATGTGACTTGGTATCTGGAAAAGTGCAGGAGACACAGCAAGCTGTCCCTGTACAGGCAAATGTTTCTAGAGCTACCAAAACCAACAAAGAAGAAAAATTACTGCTATGATAACAAACATCTGTGCATAAACACAGTATACTTTACAAAACTAAGTGCATGAAGTAAAACAGATAAAGGCAAAATCTAATTCTATATTCACTAAGGTCCAAACTCGTATAAATAATGAAATGGGTGTAGGAGAGGACAGAATTTGGCCCACTACCCCACTGCTTGCATCTTTTTGACCCAGCAACTATTCCCCTAGCCAGGCTGAAAATTAAAAAAAAATAAAAATACAAGGTTAGAGGATAAGAGATCCAATAATGTAAAATCAGTGGCATACAAACATTTGAGAAACAGCTTTCATCAGAGCTGTCTAGACCTAGATGTTTAAAATCGTCTGTGTGAAAAGAGAGAGAGGAGAAAGAGGAAAATCACCTCTTTGTTCCAAAGAAAATGTTAGATTTTTTTACAATTATTTTACTTTGAGTGGGTTGCGGAGACCATTAAAGGAAACGAGCAGAAAAAGTGTTTTCATCACTTGTTAGTTCGTGCTTGAAAAGCTCAAATACTGTTTCATTTTAATAGTTCAATCTTAGCATCTATATACTCCTTGGTGCAGAATAAAGGCACAGGCAATGTAGGGAAAAGAATTTGTGAAGTTACAGGTGAAGGAGAGGGGCCTGACAGGTGTTATCAGACAGTGCTTTCCCACCCACTGCAGGGGCACAGCAAGTTCTCATCCAGCCTGCACTGGAATGTGTTTCACTGACACGAGCGCTGTCCCAGCACACGCCCCGCTGAGTCCCCAGCTCTTCAGCGATGGTGAGTGACTCGATACTGTTTCATGCAGTTTAGTAGCATGCACATCAGCTGCAGCAACCCAAAACCAAACAAACAAAAAGGCAAAGGCCACAATATAAAATATATTTGTTCCTTTTATTTGGAGAAGTGCGGGGATGTTCAGATTACAGCTTTTGTTGCTGTTTCACTGTGTGCCTCATAAAAGTCTTAGGACCTGCTTCTACCATGGGATGCATACCCTCTGCAAAATACTGCCTGCCCTTATTGGCACCAAGGGTAAATCATAGGAGGTACTGAGCAAATCACAGAAGAAGGCCCTTATTCACTCTGTCATCCTACTGTTAAATCTTCGCTAAAATGTGAGGGGAGACCTCGAGGCTTTGCCTCTTGCTGTTTGGTCTTTTCATAAAAATTACCAAGTGTGTGGATGGCAAAATACAGATCCATGAGGGCTTGTTTTTTCTGATCCAAACATGAATTTATTTAAACAGGGAACCCTGTGAATATGTGAGAATACTAAAACAAGAGGTCATGAAACCACAGAGGATACTCATTTTTCATCAGTATTGATACAAATATTCTTACCTATCTGAGAAACAGTAAACAAACAAATTACCTGCAAAAACTAGTTAAATCCCACAACTGCTTACAAAAAATACAACACATATACATGTCACTAATTTGCAGCTGTAATGGAAAATAAAATCTGAATTTTGTTACTTGGTTTTACCTACCTGAAGAAAAATACAACATTCTATTAGTGGCTATTCTATGACTTAAGAAATAACAAACAATACTGGCTCTATTGTGAAAGGTTTGTGGCACACACTTACGCACCTTTAAAGTAGAAAACCTTGGATAGCTAATAAAATGCACTTCTTGACTCTTTGGGTGGGACTGCACTTACAGCCAAAAGACATCCAGATATTTCATACAGTCTTAAGCAGCCACCAGAATCTGGGAGGATTGACATATCCAAGCTCCTTACACCATAATACCTGTTCATTCATAGGAAAACACCATCGAGTTCTGGAATAAGCTTCCTCTGTGTATCAGAAAGCTGACTGCCACTCATGGTCAGGATCTTCCTTTCCTGCAACCAATCTACAAATACAAATCTGAGATTTAAGAGTGCAGATTTCAAGCCAATTCATTACTTAAAATCTAGAAACAATTTTAAAATGTGCTGGGAAGACTCACACACTTAAAGAAATGCATATGCTTAACCCTTGAGAAATTATGTTACTGTCTTTCTGGCATGCATACATACATGTCAAGGACTCAAATCCACATCAGAAAAATGCATACAGATGGGTTCACAGTTGCAAAAAAAAGACCTGAGCCTCAATAACAACATGAGAAGCCACCCAAAATGAGGACTGTACACCCCAAACTATTAGAGATCATTAGAGAAAGCTAAAACTTCCTAAGCTGGTTGAAACATAATACACAGTAAACTAAATATTGTGTTCCAATGATGCTTTCAGAATATAAGCTTACATTTGAAAAAAATTCAGTATTGGACCTCAGTAAAAATAATGTATCATGCACAGAATGTTGTTTTAGAGTGTTAACGTTTCCTGCCTGTATTCAGAAAATACGGCCACCTCATCTGAAACTATTTTAATGATGCCTTAAAAGACTTCAGGTATTTTTTAGTTTTGGGGTGGGGTGGTTTTTTTGCTTGGTCAGGTTTTTTTTAATTTAGAAAACACTATTTACTGGTATTTCTTTGCTGACTATTTGAAAGAGCTGAAACAAACATGGTGCCTTTTTGTTTACTTCTGCCTTTATATACTGGCATCAAAGATATGGCTAAAAAGCTGGCAGTGCTGCAGTTCAGTTTACTGCCAGAGCTTGGATCAGGGAAGAGATTTTCCTGCATGACTTACCAAACCAAAGACTTTCTGCACTTGCACAGTGCAAAAAGTCCCACCAGTGCCCAAAAAAGTCTAGGTCCCTGCACCTAAAAAATTTTTCAAAAGATAAGTTGCCTCATATTGTTAATCTTCAGTTTCAAATACAGGTAAAGGGGAAGATGCAGTATTTTGCATAGCCTACCAAAGAATTAGGAGAAAGTCAACCTTGGTGCTGGCAAACTCCAGAGCACAGAATTCCCTCCTGCTTTTGCCCATCGCCTCTAAGAGCTACTTCTTTAATTGTTTACCTGCTTCCAAACAGCATGTATTTGTCTGCATTCCTGGGCTTAATAATTATAATTATAAATCAATGTGCATTAATAAAATAAGTTTATAAGAGCTCAGTTGGCTTGCTATTTATGACACTATGAAATACTCACATTATATGAATAATCCCAAGAGACTTCTATTATTTCTTCTCCCAATCATTTTATGATTATCATCTCATAATCATTTCAGAAAGAAACAGGTAAAGTAGATTGTAAACATCTATTCAATTTCTCAGCATTGTAATTTGGAATTTTCTCTCCTCTTTCCCAGTATGGATACTTAAATAAAATTTTAAAATAATTCCTCTGCCCAGGTTACAGAGCACAGGAAGAGACTTTGGTTCAAGCATACATGAAACAGGCATGCTAAGGGCAGTCACATAGCCTGCTTTGTATGACCTTTAGTATAAGGACAGCTCTTACTGAACAAGAAGCAAACCTTTGGGTGCCCACCAGATGTCTTGCTGGTTGATGCTTCGACATAAGGATGATTAAGAAACCCCACAGCCTACCAAAATACTGCACTCTAAAACTTGGAATAAATTCCCCTTTTCCTAGCTGTAACATTTCTGAGCAGGGCTTTAGCACTCCATTATTGTGAATGTTTTTTGGCCCAAGGCAAAAAATATTGACAAAGTTCCACCTCCAAGACAGTTATTGTCTCTGTATACTTGATAGCAGCCTTCACAGGTTCACCTGCCAGTATTAAATCCTTGCTTTGGGTGAGAGAAGTAAAAATTTGCTAGCATTCCAAGCTATTTCATTGTAGCAGCAGCTACAGCAGCAAATCAAATTGTTCTTTCAATTAAACCAGTTCAGTGCCTCAGAGAGAAAAGATCTAGGCCTGCCCTTCTCCAAAATAAAAATGCAGTTTATGCCAAGTCTGAAGTTTTTACTACAAGTGAGAAGAAAAGGCTCAGATGTTCTTGTTCCGGTGGTCAATAAGCCATGTCACAAAATAAAATGTGTTTGAAACTATTTGTGTATAACTGACAGTCTTTTCTAGAAGACAGTGACACTCAAGTAGGCCAGATGCCAAGGTCTCCAAGGGGGCCAGCACCAGGTTTGAACCTTCCTTTTGTCTGCAGCATGCACCAGAACATTTGCTAGAAACTGGCAATACACTGAAAGGCATCAGGGAACAGGAGGAAACAATCTCTCATGATAATGTCACATATTTAAGTAGGCCAGAGGAGCACTTTGTGAGGTACTAAAGCACCTCAATAGGAAGTACTTAGACAAGTAAAATCCAGGGTCTAGTAGCCACGAGGAAAAAAAAGGAAAACTCATTTGTGAGAAACAAATATCACCATGACTGTCCTGAAATAAAACATGATACAAATTTATCTGGTTCTGGCTGAACAGAAAACACCTTACTTTTTAACTTCCCCTGCATAACAACCTCTATGCAAACATACAGCAACTGCCCCACATATGCACAGTGTTTGTTTGCACATGGGACATGGAGTGACAGCAATGATCTACCTTGCTTTGTTTTCCTTTAGAGCTGTTTTGGGGTTTTTTTGACAGAGCTTTCACTCACTGGAAGGATGGGGAAATAACTAAGATGACATCTGCTAACAGAATATATAACTGTCACTGTATCACAGAGGGGGCTTAAAGAACTATGTGGCAGGGTCCCTTTAAATGAGATGGCCATGGCTACACAAGGATGGAAACCAAATGACCCCTCATGGATAATCTATCCAGGTTAGAGAGGGGGTCATGGCAGGGACACCACAGAAAGGCATGCGCTTTGCATGGGAAAGAAAAAGAATGTCAGAAACCAGAATTTCACTGGCTTTAACTTCAGAGACAGCAAACTCTTTCCCTGATGCTTTTTATAAGAAAATTTTAAAATATCACAACACCAAGCCAACATCTGAGTTTGAAACAGAATGTCAAATCCTCTACTCTTCATGTAAACACTTCATATTGCCATCACAGCAGGAGATGGGAGATAGCTCCAAATCAATTTACATTGACTCTACTAAAAACCACTTTTTTTGCAGCTGTGCAAAAACATGGCCTTATATTCAGAATTTACAGATGTTTCAGCCTGCCCAGGATCAGAATTACACTAGAGGAGTTTATGATGCCCGAGCTTTTTCAGAGGCAAGCCCACCCCTCAACTCGAATTAATGGAAGTTCGGGATGCCTAGTAGCTTGCAGAATCTTGAGAGGAGACTCTTCCCCTTTTCTTGTCCCAGATTTGCTCAATAGATAAAATCTCAGTGTATATCATCTACTTTACCCATATAATTCTTTCACTGGAAAACTTTTTATATTTCTGACAATGTAAATGCTCCATTTCTCTTTTGTAATTACTATTTCTACCATTTTCCCCTCCTTCACCATTTTCTCCATTCCTTTACTTGTACACACAAATACATACAGAATCCCCCATGCCAAAGGCAGAGGAGTAAATCCAGCTTCTCTTCACTGATTATGGGCCCAGTTTTAATTTGTGCAATAGTCCTTTTGATAACAATGCCTAGTTAAAACATCCATTTAAAGTCTGTATCAGTCATTTAATGGTGGAAGAATCTAATAGGGTTCCATTGGAACTCCTCCATTAACTTTTAACAGAATTCTTTCTTATAGTCAGTGTTGTAAAACAGGGATATTTCACAAATTTAAGACCAGCCTCATTCTCCATGGGGTGATAGTTAGGTCACTGCTTCCCAATCTTTTTTGGGTAACTACATCAGTTCACCATTTCAGTCGCAACAATCAGTCTCTTCACAACTTATTAATTGCAGCTTGTACTTGCTCGTTTTCACCAACTCCAAATCACAAAGGGCCCTGAGAGCCCCAGTTGCATGACTGGTTATAATGCATATAAAAAAAGGCATAGCCACCAGATTCTAAAAAAAAACCCAAAACCCCATATTACCAGCCATTAACAACAAAAAAAACAGGCCCACCATGGTAAATACTGATTATCTAACTTTTATTATTCAGGAATCTAAACTCTCAGAGATGAGCTTGTGTGTAATTAGACATCTTGGCAGATCTGTCTAAAAACTACATGTTAAATACAGGAGTTACTAGAAGAAAGAACTGCTGTATAGGCACTGTCTCCTTTCACACTGAGGTTTATCGGGAAAAAAAACAGCAAACAGCAAAACTGAGACCATGTTCCTGTATTCATCAGCCACTCTATGCTGTTAGAAGATGTTCACCTTGCCAATTATATTATGCTCTTTTGTAAGTCAATCTCAAAATCTTTAATGCAGAAAGGCAACTGCTGCTAACTTAATTTTATAAGCGCAAAAGCTAAGGCACAGAAACAGAGTTCAGTTCTTTTAATTCCCAGCTTTCAAGAGCAATGTTGAAGGCACTGGGAATTGGCACTGTTCCTTCAGGACTAGCTTAAAATAAGGGAATATTCTGGTTCTTGGCCAGACTCTGAGTAGTGGAAGTACAGTTTAACTCTCTAGCATGAGGATCTCCTCCAGCTACAGAAGCATGAGGTACAGGTGCATGTGGGAAATGAGAAGGGATTTACATGGGAGACTCCAGCCTGAACAAGTGAATCACCATAATGGAACAGGTCAGGACCCCCAACTCCCACTGTCAGCTTCAAATCCTTCTACCCACAGAAAGCAGGGGGAAATATTGTCAAGATTATCCTCCTGTCACACTTCCAGAATTAAGAATTTCATTAATCACCAAGGAGTTCAAAGATCCCGTAAATCTGATTCTGTTCGCACTTCCACCAGTTTGACACTGATGCAGCCGTGAATCCATTGGCTGAAAATGAGGCACCCCAAATTGCATATGCATAGCTACAAGGAATCAAGTTCATAAATGTTATGATTTCCTCAGGCAAACAGCAGTTTCAGCAAACTTGAGCAGGAGGCCTGAAATCAACATGGCTTGTGGCAGCAGAGCCTCTTCAGAAGAAAATACGAATGATGGATTTTTTTTTGACCCATTACATCCTGCACAAGCATTAAAAAAAGGAAAAAAATCAAACTGCAATGAAATGTCCCTAAGATACCTGTGGTTATATACAAAAACCTTTCTCAAGGAGCAAAATCATTCTGCTTTTGGCTTTTCGCTTCATGATACACTGAGCATTGTACTACCACCCTACCTACACAATATTACTCACAAGTTTGTTTATACATAGATAAACACACACACACACACGCTCACACACACACACACACACTCTCACAAGCTTTTCTTAGGCTAGATAATATGCCCCCAAAGCACAGGCAAAAAATGGAAAAAGATGAAGAGAAGCACTCTCTTCCTGCATCATTTTTATTATTATAAAAAAAAGGGTTCTTAGAGAATTGTTTGTTTTATCCATTTATTCATCCTTTGCAAGGCTCATAAATAAACTGAAGTTACTCCTAGGAAAGGCTAGTTAAAAGAGGAAAATGGAAGATCAAGTTACAGACTTTTAAAAATAATAAAAAAGGTCTCATGTAAATAGATTATAAAGAAATCATTTTTATGCATGTGAAATCACATAAGCTTCATCTAGGCTTTTGGAGAATTTTTTTCAGCTGTTTTGAAGAGAGCATAACCAAAATGAAAACACTACATCTAAATGGAATAGTGGGGGTCCTTTTCTTATATAAGAAATTTGTGTCAAGAATATATGACAGTTTAAAAACTTAAACCTTAACTTAGGCATTGAATCTGAGGTTACATCAGGATTGCACTGATGGTAGCTTACCACTCATTACTGCAACCTTGAAACTGTACATTGTGATTGTACATCTCAGCATCTCACTAAAAAATTAGGAGGCAGAAAGAGTAGCAACGTAGCAGATCCCCAGTGCTAGTGAGTCAAGAGGTTAGAGAGAAAAGCTGGTTTAGGGAAAATCCAAGTAATTTTGTTTTCAAAAGAAAAAATTCTTAGATTTCAGCAACAGATTTCCATGCAGGCCTTCAAAAAGACTTCAGGAAGGTGGAGAGATGGGCAGAGCAGAACAGTCTGAAATTCAACAAAGGCAAATAGAGGGTCCTGCCCCTAGGGAGGACCCTCTATTTGCCACACACACCAACCCAGACTGGAGACTGACCTGCTGGGGGGCAAGCCTGCAGAGAAGGACCTGGGGGCCCTAGTGCACAACAAGATGTCCATGAGCCAGCAGTGCCCTTGTAGTCAGCAAGGCAATGGTATCCTGGGGTGCATTAGGAAGAGCTTTGCCAGCAGTTCAAGGGAGGTGATCCCACCCCTCTACTCAGCCCTAGTGAGGCCATACTTGGAGTGATGCGTCCAGTTCTGGGTTCCTCAATGCAAGAGAGACGTGGAGCTCCTGGAGCAGCTCCTGGAGCAGCTCCAGCTCCAGCAACAAAGTTGATCAAGGGACTGGACCATCTCTTTTTACAAAGAAAGCTTCTGAGGGAACTGGGCCTGTTCAGCCTCAAGAAGAGATGATGGAGAGCGGACCCTATCAATGTCTGTAAGAATCTGAAGGGAGGATGTCAGGAGGATAGAGCCAGGCTCTTCACGGTAGTGCCCAGCAGTAAGACAACAGGCAGACTCTGATGCACAGAAAGTTCATCCTGAACACGAGGAAGAACTTTTTTGTTGTGCAGATGACCGTGTACTGGAAAAGGTTGCCCAGAGACGTTGTGGAGTTTTTTCCCACTGGAGATGTTCAAGAACCAACTGGACACAATCCTGTGCCATGTGCACTGCTTGAGCAGTGAGGTTGGACCAAATGACCCACTATGCTCTCTTCCAACCTGACTCATCCTGTGATTCTGTGATTTATCCTCAGTGATGTAGCTTGATAGGCAAAGATCAAGGCTGATAGGATGAACAACTGGTGCAAGAGATATATAAACTAAGGCTTGCATGGCGGGTGAGGAGACCATTGTCTCTAACTACAGAATGGCACATTTCTAAAGGAAACACATCACTTCAAAACATTTCACTGTACACCTGTATAGCAGCCACACTGGTGCTCAGGCACAAAGCACTGCCAAGGAACTGCATTTAGTTTCTGAAAAGGGGGCTAGCTAAATTTCTGCTCATTTCTAAGAACAAGCCTAGCTGCAACTGGGTTAGACTGTCAGTGAAAGCAGATTCACTCTGTGAAGCTGAGACTGTACAGATGTTGAAGGACACATTTAGTGCAGGTATCTGGATGTGCAGATGCAGTGCAAGCTGCTGCAGGCTGAGCTCCAGGTGATGGAAGTCCCTGACAAGAGGATGTGAAATGCTGAGCCTCTGCATAACCAAGGGCACAGGGACCTGTGGCCCAAGCAGATGAATGGAACACTCAGGGACACAGCAGGGGCTGAGCACGCCAGATTTTGCGCGCTTACACTGTAAGGGTATAGAAGCCCTGGGTTTTCTTTGTCCACGGCCCCTCCTCAGAGGCACCCAGCTTGAGCTGTTATTTTGTAGTTTAGTGATTGAATTATTTGAAGGATTTGGACATCTGAGATTTTGCTATGGTAAATCCAGGCTCGAGCCAGTAGAGAAATCTGGTCTGACTGCGAGTGTGGAGTGTGTAGCTGCGAGGGGGCCTCAGTCCCAGCTCAGGTGATGAGTGCAAATGCTGGAGTGGCTCCCGGATGGTCAGACTGGGAAATTTACAGAGCAGAGAAGCAGCTGAGGAATGCTGATGTGTTCTCACAGATGCTGGAAGAGGTAATCCCCAAAGCCGTGGGAGTGGTGGCCTTCAGCAGAAGGGCAGCAGCAGAACAGTGGTGGTAGTAACAAATTTTTGTGGTTATGGTTGCTGTGTTTCTGGTCTCTGCAAAAGCATCACAGCACTGACACTGCTGTAAACTCACAGGTCTTTGGCAAAATGCTTATAAAACATAAAGGCATAGAAAGATGGATATGGGTAGGATGGCATTGGGCTGAGGAAGGGGATTACAGAGACTGTATATTTTGCTGAATTTTCTCTGAAACTGCTACACATAGTGTTCTCTAGTCTAGAAACCCTCTCTAAAAGGACTCAAATTTTTTAAAGTGAAAAACATTGCAGGGATGCTCCTGGTTCAGCCCTTTTTCTACAAACTAATCTTTTTTTTCTGTGTGTTCTTTCCATATAGAAAATACAGTACAAAGGCACAAACCTTGAAAGATGTATCTGATCTAAGCAAAAGTTTACTCGGAAGTACAGCGTCTGAAGGAGTGCTTTCCACATGTAAACAGAACACTTAATCTGAGGAACTGGGATGTTCACCTGAGGAAGTAAACCATACTTCATCAGGATCTCCTAGAATTTGGGAACCTCTTAAAAGCAGATGCTGCTGATTATTTACGTGAAAAATTTTAGATTAATGCTAAAAATTTAGCTGTGTCCCAGGTACATAATAGACTAGATTACTTGTTTATTTGATCATCCCACTAAGTTTGCATTTCTTTTATCTGATGCCTAATGAAGCAAATTAAAAGTTAAAATTAAGAAATACCCCTTAAGTACAATGTAACTTAAAAAAATACAATATAAAACATATGTTACATACTGCCAGTAAAAGAATACCTGCGAGTGCTAACCTTCACAAGAGAGGATGGGAAAAAGCAGCTCACCATGGGCTCTCAGTGGAAATATAAGTTAGCTGGAAGTTGCCCAGTCTTGAGAGATATGTGTGATTTTGTAAAGGACAGAGCACTGAAGAATGCATCATGGACTGTGGACTATACTCCTAGCCCTACAGACAAGACTCCACCTTAATGATGTCTCTCCTTACTTTTTGCCCCTTCACCATGATCATCTCCTTTGGGGGTGGAGTCTGTGCTCAGTGTTTCTAAACAGCCTCTAACTGAACAGGCTCTGATCTTGACTCAGAGTCTTTAGACAACAAAATTCTTATTTCTCTGTCCAAAAGTCACAAAAGTAATTTTACAGATTTATATAAATATAATTTATACACAAAGCCAAAGACTGTTTACAGATATGAAATTCAAATGGTTATGTAATCTCCTACCTTTAATTCAAATAAACGAGGCAAAACCATCTGAGTGTATCTGATTCTCCATTTGTCTTGAATACAAACCCAGTCCCACTACATTACTCAATCACATTCTTAACAGTTGAGCATTACCTTAATTTTAAGATTCCATTTCAGTACAAATAAATGCAATAGACACCAGCAAGACTGCTAGGTATAAATAAGCATAGGGCTACAAGGCTAATTTTGGAAAATTGTTTGCGCTTCTTTTTTTTCTTTTCTTTTTTTTTTTTTTTTTTTTAATCTTCCTAGGAATGTATCAGTAAAGAAGCAAACTCACCAGCTCTGGAGAGCACTAACATTCAGAAGAATAGAGGCATGACTCTGCAGGTTAATAAAAAAATTCTTCATGTTACACAAGATATAACCACTCAAAAAATATAGAGGCCAAGGAGATAAAAAGAGAAAATTACACAGTTTACTGGATATACCTCAACTACAAAAGCACCTGTGCTAACTACATCACTGACACAGTTTAAGTGCTCAGTAATCAGACGACAAAGTGTTAACAGTCAGTGAGTTGCCATGTAATTACTGTTGCATCCAATGGAGTTTCCCAGTACTGTATGTGCTGCATTGTTCCTGTTATTATGTGGTAACTATCAAATTACCACGTGTCATCACTGTAACATTAGGTTGATCCACTATGGAAATTCATTCTGTTCAATAGCAGTCTAAATTCTTCATTTTGTCCCGCTGGTGATGTGGACAGGTGGATTACATACTGAGCTATACAAAAGGTTAAAGGAGTAGGTGAGGCACTTCATAGATTAAACCTGATCAAACAGCCTGATTCTGCCACTTTTTCCCACTATGAGTTTCACTATTTTCCCGCAGATGGGATAATACTTGACAGGGTACTACTATCTGTCCCAAAGTGATCATTTTCTCCTTAAATTTCCTGTAAAACCAACATCAACTCTCTCCCTCTACAGCTAAAGTAGTTACTATCTTAAAAAAATAGAGTAGAAAAGAAGGTTTTGCTTGCTGTAAATGGAAGGGAGTCAAAAATGTCAGGAGATCCATTTAGGACTTACAGTGTTACTAATCTATTTTACTGAGAAGACATACAGAAAATAATACCGTGATGGGAGGAAAGAGTTTTAGGGGGTTTTTTTAAGGGACAAATAGAAATAGATACATCATGATAAGCTTTGGTTCACACAATCGCTGCATCTATATTTCTGTGAAGAACAAAATTAAGTGCTAGAAGTGTTTTGAAATAACATTAGGAACACATACACAAGTCTTGGAAACAGCCCAAGTGAGGGAGCAAAACTTCAAGTGTAGCTCTCAACCTGGGAACCTCCCACACTACAACAAACTCATTAGCAACTGCTAACAAGCCACCTGGTGTGAACCACATGATAAGTGAAAATACATCGGCAAGGATGTTATGAAAATGGTTATCACCCATCAGTGCATCCACTACAAGGAGTATTTTGCACATATATTTTACATTAACACTTGGAAGGTGCTCAGATGTTACGTGATTTGAAGCCCACGCAAGAGCCCGCGCAGATGACACAGTAGTTTCAAGGGCACAGGATTGTTCACTATTAGCTTCACTGACATCTAAATAGGTGCACAGCCAAATTTATACACAAATGAAAGTCAAAGACGTTAAGGGGACAAAGACAATTGGGTAATTATGTAAATAAAATCTGAAATATTATAAAAGATTTATCAAAATGAGGACAGAGTCTTTTCTTACCATGATTAGTTAGCGCATAGCAGACTCCCTGAGCAGACAAGACAATTACTGTTTCGCACAGGTTAGCAGAGGAAGATATACTGTCTTGGGAAAGCAAGATTTATCAACAACTACCACGTGTCAGGTACTGGCTTCAGGTTTGCAAGTGTGTCTGAATTAATGGAGAGGTAAGACACACCTTTCTGAAGAAAGGCCTGAGGTCTCAGAAAAACTCATGGCAACAAGTATTTTCTCTGCAGAACACTTCCACCTCCACAGCTGCAGCTCATACTTGATCAGTACTCAACCAATAGATAAAGGTATTCCTCTGGCTACATTTGGTAAAAAATGGTTCAAAGGCAGCCTTTTCCCAAAAATGGCTCACTTCCTTTCCCTTTTCCACTTCTGCACAGAGCATTTCTGACCAGTTGCTACATCTCTGTCAATCTGCCAGCAGCTCTGTGGCTCAAGATTACAGCACTGGAGATGCATGCGATTTCCAAGTATCAGGAACTAACAGCAAGTTGGCAACTGTATAGTTTATTGAAATAACATGCATTGTTGTCGTCTCAATAATTTACCTCCAATCTTCTTCAGTATTTTCTAGAATCTCTTGCAGAATCCAGCTCACTTCATATGCCAGTCATTTTGAAGTGTTTAACAGGGAATGGCAGCCAGTGGAACCAAACGGCAATCAAAATTACTTCTTGCAAGCAATTTCAAGAGAAGAGCAGAAGTAAGGAATGGAAACAAATTCACGTTCTCATATTATCAGGTCATTCTTTCACTGTCAAATACAATGCCTCCAAACCACAAGTGATATTGGTCTGTTTATAGTAACAAACATGGTGAAAGAGTGTACATGGAATTCAGGAAGTTTCATCACTGTGTCCTCTAGACCCTCTCTAAGAGGACACCGTAAACCAGCAGAATGATAGAATCACAAATTCATAGAATAGTTTGGGTTGGAAGGGACCCTAAAGATCATCTAGTTCCAACCTCACTGCCGTGGGCTGGGACACCTTGCACTAGATCAGGCTACTCAGACTCCATCTGGAAAGAGCTTACTAGCATTGTTTACACTAAATATTGCAGCATTAACCCCCTCAGCGAGACGTGCACCGATTCAACCAAACTGTAGCCTCTTACAACAGATTTTTCTCAAGATCTACCCTTGGTTCTAAATGTGTCAATGAGATTGAGTTCAAAAAGTTCTATTTTAGCTAACTTGATGCTGTATCTGAGAAACTGCCCTGCTACAAACTCTTTCCCTACAAAGAACTTCTATATGAGCATGCAAATACTTCTGAGAAGCAATGACCAGTGCATGTGTCACCGTGATCTTCCAAAATGTCACCATAAATAAAAGCTTTGTGGCCAGTGCTACCTATGTTGCTCATGGGAAGTAAGAAGCCACACTATGGGAGAGAGCGAACAAGGACTTTGTCTCTTTAATTTTACATGCATGATAATGTTTTTAACCACTAAGGTCATACCTGCATGTGATGACTGACAACTTTTCAGCTTGATTCAAAGCAAACAGCTGTTGGTTTGATTGCCTAGCAACTAAAAGTTGATGGATGACCCTTAAGATGGATAACTACCATAAATCACCTCATTCAGACTCTCAGGGAAAAAAAATTAAAAAACAATGGTTTTCATGACATTTGCTGCACTCCATAATGTGCCATGATAAATTTGGCTGCCTTATGGATGCACAGTTGTGGCTGTTGAAATTAGACACTTTTGTTTTCTGCATTCTGCACTTCTCATAGCCCCCTCTGTAAGGTGTGTTCATATTAATATACTCCACTGTCAGAAGAAAGCAGAATACCAGAAGCTACTGTCAGTCACCACAAGGCAGGAAGAATCTGTATTGAATCTCTGCATCACCAAACAGCTTTTAATCAGGAAACAGCAGTCTTATATCATAGCTATGGCACTGGGCTACATGCATTAATAATGGTTACAATATATTTAGTGTAATGACTTGACCCCGGTCAACATTATTGATGCTGTGATTAATATGAATTTGATAAACTGCTTCCTCTTTGAAGACATTTTGTATGTTTCTCAAGCAAGAGAAAAATACTTTTTATGTATGAGTAAATATAGCAGGCCTTCATAGAGGCATTCTGATCTCGGCTGCGCAGGTGTAAAAATAGAGTCCCAGGATTTATACAAGTGTCCCTGAAACTGAAATCTCGGCTACAAGAAATAGAGGGGGGCAAAAAAAGAAAAGTAGAAAAAAATAAGATATCCTCATTTTCATTTCATTAATAAAGAAAAAAAAAATCCAAAGCCACCAAATCAGGATTCTAAGTGGAAGGCCATATTCCTCCCAGAGAGTGTTCAGACAGAAAGGGAAATTCCCTTTTATTATTCTAGATAATAGGATTTTTCTGTTTGTTATGTACAGAATACATATGCATTCAAAAACAGATGTTCATAATTGCTTTCATTGTTTGGATTTTTTTAAAACTCTTGAGCTTGACTATTCATATGAAAACTCTTGTACTGAATTTGGTTTATGACAGCAAAGTGATTTCTAGTTTTGTTTAAAGGAAAAAAACAAAAAAGAAGATAGTTTGGTTCAAGTTTTAGTATCTCCTTGGGGAAGAGCTGCCTTAAACGATAGTATGTGATGATTTCATCAAGGACAAGTCTGGTAAATGCTACTACCTTCCTCTAAGTAGACACGTGTCAGCCCACATGAATAAACTGCTGTCCAGTGCAATTCTGTCATATGACACAGTCATTCCCAAACTGTGATACATGACCCACTGAAGTGGGGCAGGTCACCAGGCACCCCAAGTCATGATCAGAGGCATGCAAATGAACCCCAAAAACTGTATCAGTGGGAAATGGAAGGTACCAGTAGAAATCAGAAAATCAGAAATTGGATGGAAATGGAAGACGAGCAATTTCACCTGGGGAGCAGATGGTTACCTGAACAAAGTAATTGGGGAAATAATGCTAAGGGAAAAAAGTTTTAAGGTAGAACTGAGCTGTCAGAATATGTGGGGGGAAGTATGCTTGTCACATGCTTGCACTGTATCTAAACCTGTGCTATCAGTTTCAGGAACTTCTCCCTTTAACTGAAGTTAGTTGAGCATTTTCTGAATTCAAGTTAGTTCATTTGCAAAAAAATCAAAAGTCAAGTTCCAAAGGATGAAACATTCTAATAAATTCATCAAGCAGACTGGCATGCTGGTGGTACTAAATTAGAAATAGCACTTAGCTGAGCCATGCCTTCAGATTTTCAGTGGGTCTGCAATCAGTTTTCCAAAATGTGTATTCTGAAAATACAAGGCATGTGTCTATCTTCAAGATCTCAAACTACATTTCTTAATTTTACATAAAAATGGAATGTAAGCCCAGCATGCAAACAGTTGTTGAGGTCTACTGCATTTCTCAACAACCAAGAAAGTTGATGCTGCATCAGATCCATGCACAATTTAGTGGATGCTCCACTTCTATAAGATGCCTCTACCAGTGAGTATGTAGCTTAATGCTCTTTGTCTCTGAGAAGAGATGAACATGTCAAAGTAACAATGCCAGTTGTAATGCAATTTATTGGATCTTCTGAAATTTCAGATCACTGCATCCTATAATCAATACTTTGCATTCTTCAGCCACAGTACCCCTTCAACAGAGAGCATAACCAGTGCAATTCGCAAAATCAGGAGTCTCAAGTGCACCTAGATATGTTTAGCATAAAAGCACTTATATACAAATAACATTCAGACACAACCACTATTTATTGTTTCAGCTTTAAGTCTCAGATGCCTGCGTGAAGGACTCACTAAAGAGGACAAGACGGCATGCTGGCCCTTTAAAACTGAAATGCTTGTTTCCTTTCTGTAAGAAAAGTAAATCATGCTATAGTGAGTGGAGCTTTGAAAAAGCATCCATCCATTAAAGTTCATGGATCCTCGTTTCCAGATTGTCCCTCCCCTGGCTGTGTCTCAAGTTACAGCCTTGTACAATCCAAGTCTAAATAATATTCACTATGATAAATGACACCATAACTCCGATATCCACAATCAATCTTTGCTTTAAAGATACATCCATCTTCAATAATGTTGATGGGGATTCTGTAAAATGGGAAACGTGACTGTTTTCCCGACCTCCTAACAGTGGGGGAAGGAAGCTCTGAGTGATGGCTGTCAGCCCACATCTGGCTTCAAATATAAATTAGCCTTATGTAGACAAATGAAAGGACCAGCCCTGACTAGAAAACAGCCACTCCTGAGCAATGGCTAATTTATAGGACTCCTTTCTGGAAAGTTCCTAGCTGAGGCTAGTCTCCTTAGCTATCTCTTTAAATGATATCTGATGCTGTAAATAACTTCAGTGTGGTAGGAACTATGCAAAGTACAAAGAGTGATTTGGTGGGGGGAGGGGAGGAGACAATAACTTTCTCATATTCTTTTTACATGATCAAGATTTAAAATTCAGCCACTTAAAACACATTTGCACACGCACACAGACAAACAAAAGTTTTGTTTAAGGAAACATTGTTATATTTGAAAATATGCTCTTCTTCATTTGGCAAAAGATTATTTTCTGCTTTAACTCCTTTGTTATTTCCTGGGCTGCAGGACTGAGGCAACTACATTACAGAAATTGAACTATTCAGTGCAAGCGACACCTTGAGGTCTGCAAATTATTTTTTTCCCTGTTAAACACAATCAACTTTTCCTTCTCCTCACCTTGCCCCCTCTAGCTGATAGAGTTTCAGGAGGAGCGTGGTAAGTCCTACCACCTCAGTTCATCTAAGCTGGTGCTATGCTGCTCAGATGTTGTGAAGTGGCACTCAGAGAAACTACCTGCTCTATTTATTTCAGCACATGGTTTCACAATAACCAGAAGGAAATTTTAAACAGGAAGGTGGGAGGAAGACTCTCTGACCGTCTCATCCACTGCCGCTCGCGAAACACAAATCCCTACCTGTGCACAGGGCAGTGGCTACCCATTTTTTCATGACTGAAATGCTTTATTACCTTATTCTTTATGTCTTTGACCTTGTCCTGGCGTAGAAAAACACAGGACTTTGATTCCTATAGCGCACAATATATGGGAATTTAAAAATAAAAAAAAAAGAGTTCTTTCCAGAAGGAATGGGTAAGTGGATGAGGGAGCAGCCCAATGTATGTTATTGCCACACACGGGCTGGCTGGGATGGCACCTGGGCATCGCAGCTCTCGGGGGAGGGGGAAGTCCAGCGGCACTGGGGAGGGCTGGCAGCAGCAGTGGCGGCAGCGAGGGTTAATTCTGTGAAGGTTGAAGGACTTACAGTAATGCTGCGAAGACAGAAACATCACAGGCTTTCCTGGCAAGAGGCTCGCAGAGGGTAGGAGGGGACTGCGAAATGAACTCTCTCAGGCTTTGTCGTGTGCGTTTCCCAAGGCCCGGCCTGGCCCCTTTGATAAATGACACATGTCATTCTGTCAGGGGCTGACACTGCAGCTGGGAGGGCCGGTGATGTATTGCTCCGCTGAAAAGGAAATCAACTTTTTGGCACCAAGTAAGACTGTGCCCTGTGTAAGGATTTTGTTTCTCAAAAAGTGAAAGATAGACTTAGGATTTAAAAAAAAAAAAAAAAAAAAAAGTTGAAAAACAGATTGAGCGACAGCTTACACTTAACATAAATTAACTCGGTAATGGTGAAATGTGCTAGCCTGTGATAAATAAAAGCTACATTAGTCAATTATTAATCACACTCCAACTTGTAGCCAAAACCCATGACTTAAATCTGAGGCCTGAGCTGCCTTACAAACAGATAAGACAGTGTTTGATAGATGTCTTGCATAGTGTAATCAGGAAGGAATCAAAGGCTTAGTGGTTTAACCAGGGGGGGTGTGGAAGGTTCTGGAAACTGAGACTGGGTAAAGTGGATAACTGGATTGAAAGCACCCTTTCACTGGGGATACAGTATATCTTTTGACTGCTTAAAGGGGGGGGGGGGAGAAGGCGGAGAGAGAGACATATCTGAATTTGGTTTAATCTTTTTTTTATATACAGGAATGTCTCGAAACTCTATTTCCCTCCCCCACCTCCCACCACCACCACTGTGTTAAATCATTTAAATCTGATCACTATTAAATGGATTCTCACCGAGACATCAAGTGTTTCAAATATGATCGTTTTGCACGGATTACAATTTAAGCATTTTATTTAATCGAATGAACTCGCATCAGGCTGCAACACATTCATGCAAATACAAGCTGTAGAGAAAAAGCACAAAGCTGCATAAACGACACGATTCCTATTCAACCAGACTGTAAAGACAAAATAAAGCATTTCAGATAGGAAGAAAAAAACCAAACATCTAAAAACACAAGGAGGGTACGGGGTGGCAGGGGGAAGGAGACGGAGAAGGGATGCAGTATCTAAATCCAAGCATTACGCCTGTGTGAAAGGCTGAACTCATGCATCACCTGGTTGAGATGCAAGCACAGAATGGCTCTGGGTTTTTGTTTGTACTCTACCTACAGGGGAACAGGATGGACACTGAACCCAAAGGTGACTTTCGTACCTTGACCAGGGAGAGAAATAGCACCACAGAGCACTAAAATGTCATGCCTACACATTCAGCTGACCTACAAGGCTGGCCTAGGCTTTCAGCAGGCCCGCAAGCCAGTGGTGACAGGATGCGAGTTTCACCATCTTTTTCCCCACGTAGATGCTCCCACACCTCCTCCTCACCATCCACAGCTCCACGTAACTGAAAATTAAAGGTCTCACGTGATACACACGGCCCAGAACAGGGATATTTCTTGGATGAATGGCAACCCCAGGTCCTGACCTAGCACTGGGCTGCACATGGGCACATCCCTGTGCCTGCACGAAGCCAGCTGCTGGTGCAGGCTCCTCGCACCAGGTAAGCTGCCTTTTAGCATCACTTGTATCTTCACCAGCAATTACTGGAGAGCATCAGGGCCATGGGGGCTCACAAAAGTGCAACAGGCCCCCACAGTTCAGGCCTTAACAAGCACTGCTACCAGCTTGAACACTGTACAAATGTTTGTTTGTCAGTCAGTAATTTCCATATGCTTTACATCACTTCCAGTGATGCACGCCGGTTCACCAGTAACTTGGCTAACTCTGCTAAAGCTTCGGACATGGCGTGCTAATTGTGGCATCGCACAACTAACTTGAGATTTTAAGAAGGACACAAAAAAGACACAAGGAAAGAAAACATTCACATAATCAACCCATGAAGGACTTCATCAGACAATCTTCCTAGCCACAAAACACTGCAGAAAAAAAACCTCTGACCTTTAAAAAGAGTATTTACCTTGTTCCCCTTCCCCTCAGTATGTTACCACTTTATGCAACAAAATATGGAAACTTTTAAATGTTTCTACATGGGACAGGTCCTATATTGCTCAGTGCCGTACAGACACACCAGGAAAGAAATGAGCTTTTGATGTTAATCAAGCAAAAGTGCATTCTTCAGTTTACATGTGCTGTACATGCTAGGCTTTTCAACAGTACAAAGAGAAAAATAAAACACAAGTCATCTGTAACTGTAAAAATTACACCACCAGTTACAGTCAATTTTTAAAGCCTCTATACTTTCATATGCACAAATGGATGCATATACATTTAGCCACACACATTCCCTCGCCCTCTAACCAACCTGCCATCAGGATTTTTTGCATTATAAAGTAATATACTACTGTAAAATATTTCTTTGCATGGTGGTGTGGACTTCCCAGTAGACCCAAAAAAAGAAATCCAGTTTACCTCAGCTTTTAGAAATAAACTAACAGTTTCGCTCAAGTAAAATCTCAGATAATCTCAACCATCTGAAAATGACAGCAGTTGTCTAGATCACAGCAGCAATATACCCACTCACCAACATCAAGGTGGTGCAGAGAGTGCTTAATTGAGGAATTTAAAAACAACGACTCAAAAGAGCACAAATTTCAAAGTAAATGAAATAGGGAGACCCTTTGAAACCCAAACTTTAGTGACAGCCCCTACAGAGAGTACAGCTATTTTCTCAAAACATGTAAAATATGACTAGAGAAAGAAAGATAAGGAGTAAGGGAATGGCATGTATTTAAAAACATGTGCACACTGCCTGGTGTTTTAAACTTTTGCCTTCCTATTGCTAAAATATCATTTTTAAAGTCCATAAAATTTCAGATAGTGTGCAAAATGTTTATATATTACCAAGGTCTCCCTTTAAAAGGTTTATACTTTTACTTTATGACCTGTCCTTGATTTGACACTTCCGCTCATCAGAAAGGGATTTATAAAATAATCCTGAAGGTGAGGAACAGACATCTGTCAGGGACTGGCTGAGTTTCACTTTGCGAAATTTAAGAAGGGAGAGAAATCCTGTTAAGCTCTCTTTAGTCACCAATAGACATCAAAGGTAATAATTAAAGAAGACAGACGTCATAAAAATAAATTTATGTAGTTCTTTATAATGCACAAGCACTCTAGTGTGTAAAACATCTATTAGAGTGAAAGAAAATACAACATTCCAAACGAGCAAAAATCTGTTTTGCTTGAGGTTTTTTGCCTACTTGAGTAACGTTTAAAAAAAAAAAAAAAAAGACACCCAAGTTTAAACTAAAGTCTTTCAAAACCTTTGCCATCTGTGGGTACATGAACTATGGATGACCCCGAATGATTTGCACTCTGCTCAGAATCCCTTAGAAAGCACGGGAAAAAGTATCATTAAGAATGACTGATGACTGCCAGTCATGGTTGACCTCACCCAAGCTTTGGTCTCTGCCTCAGTAATAAGCTGTCCTTTATTAGCACCAACACTCCATAAAAGGGGTGTGTTTAGTCACAGGAT
Organism: Serinus canaria; assembly: GCF_022539315.1. Taxonomy (NCBI): domain Eukaryota; kingdom Metazoa; phylum Chordata; class Aves; order Passeriformes; family Fringillidae; genus Serinus; species Serinus canaria. Next base: position 93,518,968 of record NC_066315.1, read on the forward strand.
AGTGGCCTTCTAATGCTCATTGCTTCTCCCTGAAAGATTGATTAGTGCTCATTTTTACTGCCTTCACAGTATATACAGTGACAGTGCTGTAGAATGTCAGGGCCTGCAATATTGATGATAAGTACAACTACAAACTAGAGGTTTGGAAAAGGCAGAGTACTGGGACTTCACTTTTCTTTTCAACTGGAAAACACTGTCAAAACAAAAAGGACAAAACTCAAGCTTACACAAGCTACCGATATTCTAATAAATATAAACTGAGGCTAGGGAATTCCCTCTCTCTGAAAAAAGGCCACTTAAAATACAAAACTTATCAAAAAAGGTTGTTTTTTCATTTTGTTTTGAAAATGCATAGGCATTTTTCCTTTCACCTACCAATGGATAAGGCAAAAAGAGATTACCCTGAAATATCATTCTTGTGTTTGTTCTTTTATTTCAGAAAGGCTTTTCCGTAGTGACTTTCAGAGTAGGGGAAAAAAAAATCCATAGCAAGCACAGAAAGTGAATGTTCCTGATTTGGAAGCTACTGCAATGCCCCTTTGCAGCAGCAGGTGCCTGTTTGAGGGTAAAAAACAAAGGAAACATGAAGAAAACATGTTGGCTATGTATCATATTCTGCACAAATCTGCCTGCATTAACATGACTCCTCTGCAGCTTTTACTCTTACATTTGAAGTAAGTGGGATCTATGCAAATTCCTTCAGTGAAATTAAGATCTGGAGTATAAGCTGGCACCATCAGAGAAAAAAACTGTGGTAAATTCATGTAATGTGGTATGCAATTGCATGCAGTGCAAAGCATATTTTAAATAGAGCAAGACCCAGACATGATCCTCGTAAAAGCATCAGCATCATAGTGATGAAAGAGCAGGTAAGAATTCATGAACTCTTTCAAATAAAGAAATTCCAACCTGAATGCATTACTTGGAAAAGCCATGCCTTGCCTTGATTTGATTTAAAAAGTAGAAGAGAATTGAAAACAGTCTTTAAAATTGGTGTTCTAACCAGAGGCTTTATAGCGTACAAGGCCAACTCCAAGTTATACTGTAGTAAGTTTAATATGGAACAACTTGTCCATATGGCTCTTCCTGGGAACGAGTCATTTCACATGTTACAGCAAGATACAGCTGAAAAAAGGCACTGTTTCACTGTTACTTTTATATAGCTGTGAACTTGAGCACAGCAACCTCATACCAAAAATTACTACAGCAAGAGTTTATTGCATTAATAATAGGATGCCCTACTGCTGTGACACATTCTGTACTTTGAAATAAATATTAGTCACAATAGTTAGCTTTTAAATTCATATACTTTAAAGCTGAGCTGTAACTATGACACTTGCAATAGTGATGATTTGCCAATAAGACCATTGTTAACCATTTCGCAAAGAGTTCCTTCTTTTATTTGGTCTGTTGAACTGTCTTAACAGTATCTACCTATAAATAAAAATTTAAAGACATTTTTACTTAAAACCAAACCAAAACACAAACACTAGCACTTGAAAACTGGATGTCAAAATTCACATTCACACTTTTGCATTGAATTCACATATTTTGATTTCAGTAATAGAGGTTACTTGCAAATAATAAATAATTGATTTTTAAAGTTTAAGAAAATACTTTAAAAATCTTACTACATTTCTGTAGGACATCATGGCCCAAAGTTCTCTGTCAGGAAAGTCAATGGCAGACTCTTTCATGTACTTCTTATGGGCTTTAGATCAAGCCCAGTCTGGAAACAATTCATTCTTTTTGTTCACTACTTTTCATTTTGTACATTTAAATAATAGTGTTTGGAGAGAGGAGGAAAAAAAAAAAAAAAACAAATCAAAAAAACCTATAAAACCTGAGTATGAAACAAATATTTTTAAATCAGGAAAAAAATTCATTTTAAAAAAATAACTAAAACTGTGGCTTATCTTGAAAAGCAAAAAAAATTACACTACCAATCTAGACATTCACATAGTTACTAATTCTTTTAGTAGTCAAAACTGGTCCTGCTGTATAGAAGAAAACAGAGACAATGATAAGCAGCAGCACTGTGACTATTAGCTTAGAGGGATTCTACTTGGCTATTTTCCTGCATCATGCACTGCAATCACAATAATAAAGAAATCCTGTATTCCACTCTAATTCACCGAGAAATAGAAATGTTAGAAATCTAAAATAATTAAGTCAATTCTAGGTTTTTTCAGAGTGGAAAGGAAGCTTATTTTTCATATTAGCTTTAAATTTCACAGAGATACAATAGCCATGGAAGAAAAAAAAATGTCCATCAGCTAAAATAAAATGCTTAGTGCTGCAGCACTGTGGTGAACGAATGAGCAAATCAAGAAATGAAACACAAGGAAAAAAAAAAAATACAAAATAAAGGTTAAATATGGTGTTTGGGTAGCAGGCCTGCTCCAGGAAATACAAGGGGGTAGGTATAAAAGTTATGGTCGGATTTATTTTTTTTTTAAGTCTGGCATTTGTGAAAATACTGAATCTATAATCAGTTAAATGGAGCTCAGTGTTAAGTAGCAAGTACACTAAGCTAGAAATTAATCTACTGTATTCCCACAAAGAGAAGTATTTCCAGCCAGGTGCTCTACTGATGGAGCCCTAAACCAATCATTTAACTCAAAATTGGACTAATATGCCACATATAAATCTGAAGAACGATAATTACAAGTCTTGTTTCCATTATTGACTAGTTTTAATTTATGACACAAAATTAATATAGTCAATCAACAACATGAAAACACATCTATAAATAGAGGTTGGAAGCAGAATGCACACCTTGCACATTCCACACATTATAAAATATACCACACAAAATACAAAGTATTGGTGGCAGTTGTTCGAAAGGTGAATTTTCTATCACAAAAAATCTGCCATCTCCAGTTCTAGTATCTTGTCTACATGTACAAGGATCAGCTGACAAGCACATGTCTGAATGTTCAAATAAGAAATTAGCATCATCATATACTAGCAAGCTGTTTTTTGGAATACTTCAATATAATCTGTTGTCATTTTTAAGCCC